>NC_081411.1:146785411-146802411 GCF_030272615.1 Cryptomeria japonica
AAGAAAGCTTAGTGAGATGTATCAAGGCATTTATTTATTGAATTAGATTTTATTGAGAAACGAATTGTATCCCTTGATAATGGAAGATGGTGGATGGATTACAAACCATGTGGAAGCATTCAATATGTTGGTGTCTCAATTGGAATCTATTTTCAATTTAATCCTAACCTTAATTCTAACCTGAACCCTACTATTAAAGTTAATCTTTAAATTAAAATTTTAATTAAGATTAGTATTACATAGTTAATCTAAGAATTATGATAGAGTTAAAATTAGAGTTCCCATTTAAAAAATTGATTAAGGTTAGAATATAGATTTTGGTTAGTACTAGAATGGTTTTCGGGTTTGAGTAAAATTTAAGGTTATTGGTTAGAATTAGTGTTCTGGCTTTGAGTTAAAATTAAAATTAATGGGTGAAATTAGTTTTTGAATTAGCAGTAATGTTATGGTTTTAATTAGTATTATGATTAAGTTTAAGATTATGATTAGAATTTCCATAAAAAACCATAAGATGAGACTGATAGTAATTCTATCTTGTCATGTTTTAATTAATTAAAACTAGGAGACGCCCAAGGCATTACAAAACTGCCACACATGCACACAAAGGGGAGAAACTCACAAGCAATGAGACCATCTAGACCATAAGAACCAAAAAAGGGTAGGGATTTTTGTGAAAAGATGCTTTTGATCATAGCACCAAATCGGTGGGAACAAGGGTCCTAACACAATAAAATTACATAATTAGAGCAAAGGGGTTTTGGAATAAACATCGAACCATCTTCTTGAAAAATCCCCTTAGAGTATAGCCGATGTAGCGAAGGGAATAGTTGAAACACAATAGATTTTGAAAGGCTTCCCACAACCTTTTACTAGTAGGACCACCTTACTACTTCAACAAGGAGCGAAACCACAACAATTCAGAGACACCCAATGAACTTGAGAAAAAAATAAGCATGTAGCCATTATAAAAAAATATTAAACAAAGTAACCCTTAAATGGACTAACTCAAAAAACTCATAGGATTTTGAAAGTTGTTCTTGAACCTTTGATTTGTAGAAAAACCTACAAACAAAATAACATGTCCACCACCTCAATAGATAAATGGATCACCTCAACAAATCTATTTTTTATGAAATAGAAACCCCACAGAAAGAACATCCCTTTTGAATCTTCAATAAGTAGACCCTGAGCTAATTGACCTCTAAAAGCACTCCATAAGAAGGGGAGAGTTGGGGGCATTAGCAGGGACCCAAGAAAAGAGTAGCATCCAAACAAGGAAACCAAAGTTCACCCTAGAAGCAAGTCTGGTTAAACACCCATAAGGTAACTAGCCCTCAACACATGTCCAAAGCCTTCCCACAGTTGGTGGTGAAGAACCACCTCCAAAGGGAGCAACCATCTTTCACAAGGACCTACAAAGATGAATCTCGAAACCTCCCAACCCCATCATCAAACCCTAGGGTCACAACCCTAGATTCCTTAAGGATGGAGGACCAAAAACAACTAGGGAAATGTTTGCTACATGCCCCAGTTGATCTACTAGCTCTTGGACAACACTATTTCCAAAAGGAGTACCCAGACATATCATCCCCAACAAATGCAATAGGTTGCCAAACCCAGAAGGGGAAAGGGCCTGATACACAACAACATGGGGAAAGGGTTTTTGGAAGGAACATCGAACTATCTTCTTGAAAAATCCCCTTAGAGTATAGCTGATGCAGCAAAGGGAATAGTTGAAACACAATAGATTTTGAAGGGCTTCCCACAACCTTTTACCAGTAAGACCACCTTACTACTTCAACAAGGAGGGAAACAACAACAATTCAGAGACACCTAACGAACTTGAGAAAAAAATAAGCATGTAGCCATTATAAAAAAACATTAAACAAAGTAATCCTTAAATGGACTAACTTAAAAAACTCATAGGATTTTGAAAGTTGTTCTTGAACCTTTGATTTGTAGAAAAACCTACAAACAAAATACCATGTCCACCACCTCAATAGATACATGGATCACCTTAAAAAATCTATTTTTTATGAAATAGAAACCCCACAGAAAGAACATCCATTTTGAATCTTCAATCAGTAGGCCTTGAGCTAATTGACCTGTAAAAGCACTCCATAAGAAGGGGAGAGTTGGGGGTATTAGCAGGGACCCAAGAAAAGAGTAGCATCCAAACAAGGAAACCAAAGTTCACCCTAGAAGCAAGTCTGGTTAAACACCCATAAGGTAACTAGCCCTCAACACATGTCCAAAGCCTTCCCACAGTTGGTGGTGAAGAACCACCTCCAAAGGGAGCAACCATCTTTCACAAGGACCTACAAAGACGAATCTCGAAACCTCCCAACCCCATCATCAAACCCTAGGGTCACAACCCTAGATTCCTTATAGATGGAGAACCAAAAACAACTAGGGAAATGTTTGCTACATGCCCTAGTTGATCTACTAGCTCTTGGACAACACTTTTTCCAAAAGGAGTACCCACACATATCATCCCCAACAAATGCAATAGGTTGCCAAACCCAGAAGGGGAAAGGGCCAGATCCACAACGTGAACCAAAAAGAGGTGCAACAAGACCACAAAGTGTAGTGGTTGGCATTGAATGAACCCCAAAATAGACTGCAACCTAGTGCCACAGTATCTTAAGGAACAAAGCCACATCAGCCCACAAGAATAGAGTCAAAAAAATATGGTTGCAACCCAACCATCCATAGATTACCTTCCACCCAATAGAGGTAGATAAAAACATGGCAAGATTTCCCTTACACCATTTTGTTAGAAGGGCAACACATCACCACGTACAAAACAAGAAACAAGAACCATAGTAACCAACTCTCCCCATCAACATCTACCTTGCCATCATACTCCCCTGCATCTCCCTCGCCTAATAAAACACTAGCTCTAGACGCTTCACTTCTCCTCATTGTAATTTTTTTTCCAAAGGGGGAGATTGTTGAGCAACGTTTAGCATTATCATTAATTCTATCTTGTCATGTTAAATTGACTAAATGGATATATTTTTTCCATTAAATGGTTTAGCTTACTTTTTAAACCTTTTATTTTACTTTTCCATTAAATGGATAGATAGCTCAACTTTAAATATTTTATTTTTGTAAAATTAAGTGACCATTCAAAAATTCATGGTTTAATTGATTATATATTCTTACTTGAGATGTTTATGTTAATGTAATCTTCATTGTTTTCGGGAGGCTCAGTTCTAATATCAGAATTTCCTCTTATGTCGGATCCAGACAACTGGGAGCCTGGAAAGCCAGGGAGCAAAGTGCTAGATCTAATTTCATCCAAGCCTTTATTTGCATAAATAACTTCTATAATATGAATATCCTCTAGCTCTTTGAGCGTAGATGCAGTCGATGGGTTGATGGTGCTAGTATCAATAATATGACCTGCAAGTGAAGAGGAGACCGATTGTAAGGGGGTTTTGGATCTAAGGATCATTGCAGGGTTATTACAAATGTTAGCATCATCATCACCATGATTGGGGTTTTCTAAGTTTTTGACCATATTTTTAACCACAGAATTGATAAGGGATTGAGGAGGGTCCTGGGGTTTATGATTAGAGGCCAATTGGATGGTATTTGAACGGCTATGGTTTAGGGCACTGAGAGGGGTAGTTTTACGCCTCCGTTTTCTCGAGGTAACAAGCAGAAAACCCTCAGAGGGCAGTTCCACAAGGTCAAGTGGAGGGCCGGAGCCAGGGAGGGCCGATGGTGCGAGATCGGGCTTGAGAGGGTTAAGTTCATTAGGAGTGGGAGCAGGAACTTCGGAGACCACATTAGCAGAGTGAGGAGATGAAGAATTTAGGTCATTAATATTATTAGGGTTAACAGAGGTCCCAGCTGAGTTATGCTTTTGGTTCCTGCGACTAATAATTGGGCAGTTTTTACGAATATGCCCTTTAGACCATCAAATTCCAAATTCAAAGACTATAGGATATATTCATTCATAAATATAAGGAACATAGGATAAGTTTAATATAAAGAATAGGGTGAATAAATATACCCCACGAACATTGCAATCCATGATATTACAATTTCAAATCTGCAGTTCACAGTAGTTGGACATCAAACAATTTCAAATCTGCCCCGGATCGGACTGCAGTTTAGCTCAGGAAACATCAGTTCACGGCAGTTGGACATCAAAAAATCAGAAAGATGTTTCCATTTTAAAATTTTTTATGCAGCATACTCTATAAATCAGAAAGACAGTTGCCTTATTTTCTTTTTTTGGTGGTTGTTTCCATTTCAATCGATTTTTTTTCAGTTTTCCTCGACTTTACTCTTTTATCAAAGGTTTTAAAACGGTCAGAGAATGGGGATTTGATGAGTATCAGCAGAAGCCGAGATACTGGAATTTCTTCTACCGTGCCTTCTTGAACTCAAATCAAATGAGTTGCAGAAATTTAGTTAAGCCTCTGCTCGGTAATGGAATTTCTTCTACCGTGCCTTCTTGAACTCAAATCAAATGAGTTGCAGAAATTGAGTTAAGCCTCTGCTCGGTAATTAATCCTATCCATGAGCATTTAACTGGTTTAATAGCGTAGTTTGCTTGTAATTGCATGCATGTAATGCATGCTTTAGGATTTCATTTTCTTGAAAATATTTTGTGATAGTTTGTAATCAAAGCACATTTGCTTCAATGAATGCTATTTTTCAAGGTACAAAGAAATGTTGTCAGCCGGGTTAGAATGAATAATGAATTATTATAATTAAGTAATTTAAGGATCAAAAGAAGTTTCCGGTAATTGATTATGAAGTTTGAGAACGTTTCATGGTTTAAGTGTTCGCTCTGTTTTAAAACCCCTTTATTTGACTGTTTGCATTGCAGGTTTTTCTTTCAATATTGTCATTGGTGCTAAATTTTTCAGAACTCTTCCTCTTTCCCTTTCCATCTTTTTCTCCATCCCATTCCTCCAAAGGTCGTCTTTACAAATATATTATTGATATTCATTGCATTTTACCTCTCAATTACAAAAGAAACATTTAAATTCAGTAAAATAATATGATAGAAATATCAGAGTGGCAAGTGTATCAGCTAGAATTATATTGTACAAATGCATTATAAGTGATTTTAACTATAAGATATGTCTTAAGTTCAAATGTTTGCATTTAACCAACAATCACATTATGAAAAGGTAGATACAACAACAAAGGCACAATGACATTAGCATCTATTGTATGAAAATCCACCACAATACAATATGAATAACATGTACATGTAGGATCTATAAGTTGTGAAGGTCATGTTAAAAGGAGGAAAGCCAGAGTGATGCAAGAAGGAAGTTAGAAAGCATATTAAATTGTCAAGTGAAATGTAAATTTTCATATTGTTCCAACATCCAAATAATTAAAATTTCATCATAAATTTTCAACATTATAATGTTCAAATTACTAATTGACAAGGAATAGAGAAGTACAATTACCAACTCTTCTCATTATCCCCTAAACTATCTCCTACACTGTCTAGTGAACAAAGGCCCTCAGAAAATCGTGGAAGTGTACAACACCTCAAACTATCCTTTCACACTATTTAGCCTTATTCAAAAGTTTTGAGGAAAACCTACTTCTTCTTGTGTAACATCTTTGCTGCCTTGCAAAGTTCCTGTGATGGAAAAAAATAAAATGTTAAGCATTACAAATCGAGAGGAGAAATATGAAATTTAAGACAATAAAATATAGAATCTTTAGCCTTATTTTAAACATTCCAGTAAAACAAATTGCTTTCTCTCTTGAAACTATGGTACCTGCTAAAGCCCATCAGTTCCTTCTTGACCATTGACCTATGATGCCATGAATGTTAACATCAGGTCAAATTCAGATGCATACAACCACTTAAGTAAACTAATCTGACAACATTATTTAAGAGTACAATTGCAAATTACCTATTGATGTTTTCGTTGTACTATGGGCTTTCGGCCACGCCTTCCTGGTGGAATGAAGGGAAGGTTGTGCTTCAATGCCCTATGTGCATTGAGGCTTTTTAAATTCCAAAATCTCTGCCTTACTCCCACACAACATGAATCATACTCACAAAAATAAAGTAATCTTCTATCACATCATTCAGTTCTATGATGAGTAGAGACTTGCACAAACAATTTCAAAAATAAAATAATTTAATGGAAGTTCTATCTATTTGGTATGCTGTACAGAGAGATTATGCTCAAGGTTTGAGAAGGGTTATCTGTGAATCTGATTCACATTTGATGGTTTCTATGTTGACTATGAAGCTGTTGGATGGGGTTAATTGATGGATAGCTCAGGTTTTTTGACAGTTTCTCAGTTTCCTTGACAATGGAATTGTGTAGCAAATTGTTTGGCTAAGTGGGCATATGATTTTTCAGAGGGATGGAATATTGTTGACAAGAGTTCTTTGCCTTTGGATCTTTCTAGTGTATTAGATTAAATTGGACAAGAATAGGGTAGTTTAATGGTTGGCTAGGCCTCCAGTCTTGTGTTGTTGTATTTGTTCTTTGTGATTAATAAATTTGTACCCTTTTAAAAAAGAAATAGCAAATAAAACAATAATTGTAATATTAAATCCACCTTTTCTTCCTTAGGATCAGCGTTTCCCCCATTGTCAGCCTCATCGTTAGCCTTGCTCTCTACCACCTCATGATTAGTGGATCCATCCTCTTTATCTTCTTCTTCATCAACCTTATGTATCGCCATGCCATCCTCTCTGTCACCATTTTCCTCTTCATTGGCGTCATTCATTGCTAGGCCATCTGCTTCGTCATCCCCTTCCTCAGCCTGATTATCCTCCTAAAGTGAATGAAAGATATAATGTCAAAACTTTATCTCCTTCAGAAATTTAATATTTCTAAATCAATTTCTAAAACATCACTATTGAACATTGCAACACAAGACTAACACAAATTGAGCATCACTATTGAACATTGCAGCACAAGACTAACACAAATTGGGCATCTGTATACATTGCAAATTACTAACATGTTAAATACCTCCTTGTAAACCCTCTACTTCTAATTTAGATTTGAGAATACATAACTAAAGAAAGTAGAGAATTCGATCTCACTAGCACATGAGGTTGATTTACATTCCACGATTTCAGATCCATTGTACAAAAGGGTTTATCTGATTTGAAAGGAGCAACAGACTCCATTCTCACGTGCTTATGAGAGGATGAATTGCCTGCAATAAAAATTCACTTTATTATTATACCGATCCTACTAAAAAATACAGTTCAAATGCAACTCCATTAGTTAGTTAAAACACTTAAAAATTTAAAAGGCCCTATTGTTTTAGACAAACTTTTACTCACCGAGGAAGGGAGGCATCCTTTTTGTTCTTTGAATTTCAGTCACCGCCTGAAACTCAGGGTTGTCTTTTTCATCAGAATCCAGATCAATCAGCAGTTTACTGTCTATTTGTTGATTTAAACTACGCTCATTATATTTGATAACCAGTGTACAAGAGGGTTTATCTGATATAAAAGGAGCATCAGATTCCATTGTCCCATGCTTCTCAGATGCGAAAGAATGTCCAGGGTTATGGGATGAATTGCCTGCAACAAAAAATAACTTTATATTATTCCCATTCTGTTCAAAAAATACATTCAAATAACTCGATAAATTAGTTATGGAACTTTAAACAAAACCTTTTCTTACCCTGAAATGAAGATTTGCTTTGTATTCTTTGATTTTTTTCACATGATGTTTTATCGAAAATCTTGACTTTAAAGCATGACTTAGAAATGTATTTAAAAACTAGAAGATCGCCCACTTCCAGCCCATAATAATTTACAAAGTTTATCCAGCCGTGTTGAAGTTCCAACTTTTTGATGGAACGCCATAACCGTACATTGAAGTTCTGCCCATCTGGGCCTTGCAACACCATATGTTCATCTTGGTCATTTATGATCTGGGAAACAAAAGCCGGAGGAATGCGCTGCGGTAAACACAATGAACAATTAGATTTTACAGATTCTTAACAGTATACATGAAATAAAAAGAATAAAATATGTTGTATAGAGTTACCAGTTTCTCTGCAAAATCTCCAAGCATAATTTTGAAGAAAGAAGCAGACCCATCAAAGTATTCTTTCTCACGGTGTTTTTTATAACATTTCTGACTGCATTTTGGGCAAGGCATATAGTGCTCTCCCGTTTCTTCTATCTCCATGGCAAATTCAGATGCAAAGCGTATAAGAAGAGAGTGAGAGAGAGTTGGGCACTGAGAGAATGTTAAGTGGAAGTAAAACCACTATCGCATTCCTAAATGAATGAATATACGAAAAGGAAGTTTTGGACAAACTCAACTTGCAGAGAATCTGAAAACAGACAACCTGGAATGTCAAATAGAATAACAACGGTGAGTGAAGAAGAGAACGATGTATTTTATAATGTGTTGCATCATAATCAAGAAATGTGGCGACGTGTTGGCCTTCTAAAGGCTTACAGCATGTGCGCCGCAGGCTTTACAAGCGCATGCATGGATGACACGTGCTCGACTGTAATTTTTTGAGAGTTCATAACGCGAGAAAAATGTATCACTGCCAACATGGAAATTGTTATCTGCCAAATCATTTGGCCGACAAAATTACACGTCTCTTCAATATTTACTCTTTTAGTCCTGAATCTGTTGTGAGTTCTGTGCCCCACTATCATGTAAATTGTGCCCAATTGAGAAATTACAAATGGCAAATGGAAGGAATGGTTTTGTGTTTTGGAAAGCGCGTGAGGAAATATTAATTGGAAGTCACAAGATGAAGATAGAAAAGAGTTGTGAACATTAAATTTGATTACCGAGATGAATGAATCTAAAGCAGCAACGCCCTGCTTCTTAAAAACCACTATGGAGATCCCTCCAATACTTGTTTTTACTCTGCTAAATGTGATAAAAGACCCCAGGTTGTTGTATATTCTGCCATCTATCCTGTAAATTGTGCCCGACTGAGAAGTTCTGCCAGAAAGATTTTTGTTTTGGAAGGCGGGCGACGAAAGATGAATATAGAATAGAGTACCGAGATTGTTTTTGTTCGTAACCACAAGATGAATATAGAATAGAATACTTCTGTACCCACCATTTTTTAAATTGCCTATGGACCACACAAAATGCGACAAGGCCTAAGAGACAGCACAGCTATTGTCCTTGTCTAGTGACATGCCTAACATACAAATCATTCAACATAACATACAATGGGACTTACTCTCACTTGTGGACGAAGCCTAATTAATTTTTTAAAATTAATTATTTTGATGTGTCACTGTTTTGTTTTATTTTATATATCATATTTATAAAGGGGATGATCTATATTTGTATAAATATAATATAAATATTATGGGAGAGGGTCTTATAGTGGAGCACCCTAGTTTCACACCTCTCAAAATTTGTCTTAAATATTTTAAATCAATTTGAATTTTGTACAAATATTTACATGTCAATTTTTTAAAACAATTTGGTTTTAAGTCCACATGGTCAAATATGCCACATCACATGCCTTTTTCGTAAGGTGTCCAAAATGGTCCAAAAATTAAATAAGACTTGTAGTTGTGCACTAAGTCATGTTTATTGGTTTGTTGATGTGGCATCACATATCTGGTTGCTTTTTCAAAATTAGTAGCATCTTTTTGGGGATAAGTATCGACATGACACTTATTGTACTCCACTAATAGATGAATTGTGTCCCACTACCATCCCCATTATAGGGCCTTCTCCATGGCATACTTATATTTAAAAAAAATTTAAGTGAAAATACAGCAAGAGATATCAAAATTGAAAATATTTTATATTTATAATGATAATGATCATCAAATTTGTTATTAAAAATAATTAAAAATATATATAAATAAAGGAGAAATGAGGTTTATCAAATAAAAATGTGTATAAGAATATTTTTTAAAAATAGGAAAATAAACCGCAAATAGAAAATTATTGAACTTAACATAGCCCCCAAGTAAACCTTTTATAATTTTATTACTATGACTAATAACTAAAGAAAAGTAAAAAGGTTATTTTAGTAAAAAGGTTATGGTTCAGAGCTTGAATTGATATTGCAATTAAATTTAAAGTTTAAATAAATAAATAAAACAAGGTACTTAGTGCGTTCCGATCGAGGAGATCAAATGCATCACCCTAGGACTCGAACTTGGGTTCACGACCTTGAGAGATGCTTACAGACTGTAGAGGGATGCGATCTTCACAATCGCACCACCAATCTTGAGGCTGGTTACAGTGAAGTCACATAGAATACAAATGATGCCTCTTGAAGCGATTGCAAAGCTGCATGAAGATATCCTATTTTTCAAGGATGGCCAAGCCCTACACCACACTCTGCTCACTTCGGCTGGTACGTAGGGTTCTGCAAAACCTGCACTGCTAGTCGAGCCATCCAATGGAAAGCGGGATGACAAGGCATTAGAAAACTTCTTCTGGGACATTGAGGAGATGTTTTCTAACTTGCATGGATTATCCGATGAGGCCCAAATCAAGAAAGATGGTTCATTGTGTCTATGCATAGATTTCAGAGGTCTTAACAAGCCCACTGTGAAGAACAAGTATCTGCTGAATATTGTCAAAAGATAATTTGATATTTCTATTTTTTTGTTATACTTACATATATAACATATAATTAATATTGTTAATCTTGTAGACACTCAAAATTGTCCTGTTACTAATATCGTTAATTATTCTTCTATATTAATTAAGTGATCTTAATTATTTAGTTAATCCAATCCTATTTTTCTAAGCCAATATTCATCTTTTTTAGCAAAAAATAATTATTCAATTTCCATCCAAATCATTTAATCAATAAACCCTCCTTTTAAATTATTTAAATACTTTTATTATTTAATTAATTTTGAATTTCTAATTCAATTAAATGATCTTTATCATTTAATTAAATTCAATTAAGAAATTATTCAATTGTCTGTATCTATGTCCCGTTAATCTAAATTTATTTTATTGAATTTCAAAGTAACTAAATTCCACCCAAATTTGAATTCATTTCATTTCCATCAATTTCAATTTCATTTAACATTTAAAATTTTTTAAATTCAAATCAATGACATTTCATTCTAATTTCCTACATCAAAAGTCAAAATTCTAACTACCACTAACTTCTAGTCAACTTTCAATCAACTCATTCTAATAGATCAATCAATTCAATCTTCTAACCAATCAATTTAGTCCACACATCAATCAAACTAGTTAATGAACCCATCAAATTCATTAAAAAGTCAATTAATCTTCATGACTCAATCAAATGGGTTATACTTTCAATCAATTTGAGAGTTCTTAATCTATTTTGTATCAATCATTTTCCATGGTAGATCGATTCTGTTGTTGAATCCATATCAACCATTCATCAAAATCTAGGAAGTCTATGAATTGAACTTCAGTCCTTCATTATTGGTAACCACTATCTTCGGATTCTTGTGTCAAAATATTACAAATTTTTCATAGTGCAACTCTAAGAGCCAATTTTCCACAAGAAGAAAAAGAACAATAGAAGAGATATGCTAAGATTCAACATAGAGTATTTTTTGATTTGATTCATTTTATTGTTATATTTATTAGTGAACTCTTATTGTCTTACGATCAAAGTTGTTAATTAGGTTCATTTTTTTTGCCTACCTATTAATTTAATTAGCAATGGTAAATTCTGTTAGACTTGTGTGAACAATGTTGTCATTGATTTCAAACTAGTCATCTAGTTTGGACAAGACATTATATGAGGTTTGGACATTAGTCTAGATGCAATGGATGTTATGGTTGTTATTGTATCAAAGGATTGTATGCAGTCAGTATGGATGTGTAGTTCAGATGTTGCAGTTTTGGTCAGAAGTTATTATGCAACATGGATAACCTTGGATGATGAATTTAGAGGTTTCATTGAGTTCTCATTGATCCCAGTATCACGATGTTAGGTATTCTCATTGATCCTGATATTAGTTACCTATCCCAGTGTTAGCAGTTTTGGTAATTATCAGATGTATCTCTTAGAGTTTTGTATTGCGGTTTTATTGGTACGCGTGGAGGCTACATTTTTTAAATATTGGGCTTGATCCTATGATTATGGGTCAGTATTCTTGGTTTTGGATGACCCTATCCGTTTCTGATAATCTTGGTATATGCATTAGCAATCAGAGTATGTAAAGGAAGCATGTAGAAGTCTTCCGGAGGCTAACATAATCATATTGATAATGTGTTGGGCTTGGCCAACACACTATTTTGTATTTGTGCCCTCCAATATATACATATACATATGTAGTAGCATAATGCAGAAGTAGAAGTAGAAGCAGAATAAGAAAAAAGGAGAAAGAGATTGAGTGAGTGAAGGTGTGTGTGATATGCAAAAGAAATTTGGAAACTAGGATAGCAGTATCTGTGAAGTGAGTTGCAAAGGCAAATAGTGTTGCAGTAGTTCTTTACTGGACTTGTTGCGGGATAGTTGTACAAAGATCTGTAATCGGATCTACTGTAGAGTTTGTGATTTATAATTTGAGATTAAACATGGAATTGATTCCATGCATTTGGACATGCAAACCTTCTTAGTTCAACCTTTTCAGTTGCAGTGAGCATTTTGACAATTAGCCATCTCTTTGTATATTTGGAGTGAGCAGTTTGACAATGAGCCATTTTTGTAATCTGGCAATGAGCCACCCCTTTGTAAACACAATTATAACTAGTTATATTCTTTTGAGAGTTAACACTCTCTGTGGTTTTTCCCATTCGGGTTTTCCATGTATAAATCCGGTGTTCATCTTGTGGTTATGTTCTTAATGTTTATTTTGTATTAACTGATTTATATTAGTCAAGTTTGTTTGATATTTTTGTGGATAGTCATAATTGGTGAAATTTTTTCTTTAATTTGTGGGAATACTGATTCACCCCCCTTCTCAATATTTTGGTGCTTTCAATCTGATCAACAGATTGCCCTCATATAAATTTTGGTGAACTTGGCATGAAGTCAACAACTCTGTGATTTTTTTATATTTTTGTGACATTCTAGGTGCAAGTTCAAATTTTCACAATCGCACTTAGATTTTCATATTTTTTCTAGCGATCTTTGCATTTGCATATTATTTATTCCTTATTTATTAAATTGATCTTGCATCTATGATATTATCAATGTCGTATTTGTCTAACAAAAAAGTTTGCATTTGTGTGAAATTAACTTTGCATTTGTCCATGAATTTAATGAGCCTTGTTGAGTATAGGGTTTCAATTTTGTTCTTTTACTGGATCATTTTCACTAATGTTTTGTGCATAGGAGAATGTATTTTTTGTTAATAATAGGATGACCTGCATAATATGACCAAATATTCCAAGGCAATAGTTGTGAGCTCAACAAATGCATAAAAGCAAAATATATCTTCAATGAATTTGACAAAAATATAAGCCTTACTATTTATCAAATGTGTTTGCTAGCTTACACCATGCATTATAATGTATCACCTATTCCCATCTTAATGTTTTAATTTCGTGATATATTTTAGAATTAATGTTTTGACAAATTTCGACAGACATAGACAAATATTCGCATCTGTTCACAATAATTTATGCATTCATTTGTAATTGTTCTTGTATCCATACTCAATTTTTTTTTCATTGGTCTACTTGGAGTTTTGCATTTGTCATGTTTTTGTTTCACATTTGACTAGTAATTTACAGTGAGGTAGTACTTTGACTTTTCTAACATTTCTTGCTTTCAGTTAAGGTCTTATATTTCTACATGGATGAGTGAGTTTTTCTCACTACTAATATTTCATCTTTAGCATTTGGTGTTTGTATTTCAAAGACAAAAACAAACAAAAATACTTAGAATTAGTGTTCTTACAGAATGTGTGTTTTTTTCAAGCTCACTCATATTTGGATCTAGTGCACTAAAGATAACATATGCTTGAATTGCTTGTGCACTTGCACATTCTGTGTAGTATCCATTTTATTTTTTTTAGAAGGCTTGCCTCTTCAAAGAAGTGATCACTCCTAGAAGGAGGAAAGACTAAACTAGATTTTCTGCTCAACTGCTATATAAACAAGTAGCAAGACAAATATTATCTTATAGGGTGAATATGACATAGGTGCAATATGAGTTCGATAGCCTTCGAACATCAAGGCCCATTAAGGGTTGTAAGAGCTGGTAGTGGGTGTCCTAGTGAGTTTGTATGTGGTCTTGCTCCTCAAACAATTACTAAAAACCTTTTTGTAGAGATCCACCCATTATTTTGACCAAATATTGTGATTGTTTCAGTGGAAGGGCATAACTAGTTTTTCCCTGAAGATACTCACCATAGGGCTCCTATAAGATGAAATGGAAATCACTAGCTTAGCATAAGCTACTTGTATGTTCTTAGAGAAAGCATGATTAGGTCATCCTTCTAGTCCTCGAGGTCCCTGTCTATCCTCTCTCCCATTTACACGAGTGTATATAGCCATTCAAGGTGTCCCTACATTTGCATTAATGAAGATTCCAAGTTGTGTGCTGAAATTATTGCAATAAAGCCTTGTCTTTAAGAGGTAAATGCTATCTAAATCATTTACAATTATGATACTATTAGTGAAAACTTGTCCTGAATTTGGCTTGTGAACATACAATTATGTTTGTAATGCCCTACAAAGGAACCCTAGAAGACAACTCATCTAAATAACTAACCTCAAGAAGACAAACATATATATATATATATATATATATATTTATATATTTTAAAAATACATTAACTCATTAAGCTATAATAATGAATAGCATAATATTAAACACAATCTAAAAATTTATCTAAGCACAAGTAGAGACAACTAAAAATAATAACATCTATGTCCTCTAAGGTCCCCTAGCATCGCTACAAGGCTTGATGCTAACACTTACTAAGACCTAAGAATCAAATGTAATCTAACCATTACATAACATAGTGCCTTCACACCATACTTAGCAAACAAAATTAGCAAACAAACTTAGCAAACAGAGTTCATAGCAGTTGGACATCCAAAAATCAGAAAAATGTTTCCATTTTAATATTTTTTATGCAACATGCTCAGTACATCAGAAAGACAGTTGCCTTTGGATCACACTATTTCCTATTTAAGTTGTTGTTTCCATTTTAATCAATTTTATGCAATTTTCATCGACTTTAGTATTTTATCAAAGGCCTTAAAACAGTGAGTTCAAAGGTTTCCCGTAAATCCATTGATGAAAATTGTTAATCAATAATCCTATCCATAAGCATTTAACTGGTTTGATAGTGTAGTTTGCTTGTTAATCAATAATACATGCTTTAGGACTTCATTTTCTTGAAGATATTTTGTATTAGTTTGTAATAAGTTGAAGGCTTCGCGAGCCGTGCAGACAAAAGATGCACGTGGTACAAAGAAATGTTGCTAGCTGGATTAAAATGAATGAATGAATTATTATAATTAAGTAATTTAAGGATCAAGAGAAGTTTCAGGTAATTGATTATGAAATTTGAGAACATGCATGATCTTAAGTGTTAGCTAAACTTACTTTTCCCCATCCCATTCTGCCAAAGGTTGTTTTCACAAATATATCATTGATATTCGTTGCATTTGGCCTCAATTACAAAAGCAACATGTAAAATGCAGAATAATAATATTAAGATAGAAATATCAAAGTGGCAAGTGCATCAGTTTGGATTCACATTATATTTTACACATGTAATATAAGTGAAATTAACTATATGTAGTACCCCTGCCCTAATCAATCTCTAACCTTGGTTTAATCTTGATTAGTTATCTTAATATAATGATTATTGTCAGATGTTTGATTTAACGTATAGCTATTGATGTGGTTTTCACACTAGTAGTATGCAAGTTGTTTAGTGTTCCTATTTCGTGGTATTAATATTGAGCTAACGCTTTCATTAAATTTTATATATGTATGCATGTATGGCTCTTGGTTGCAGGAAATTTCAGGTACAACGCCGCATGAGTGCGAGGTTCTTCTTCACCTGAATTGCAGGTTTGAGTGTACCTTTTTAATCCTTAGAGTTGGATTAGGTGGTCGTAAGACCCTAGTTGACCTTAGTCGTGCTCAAGTGAGCATCGCCAGTCGTCGTCGGTAATCCTGTTTGTTTGGGTTTGCGAGTCGTCTGTTTGGTTGACCTTCTCGTTTTGCGTGCTTGGTGTGTTTGGTTAAATTGATTATTAGTCCTTAGTAATTATCTTGATTAAATATGTATTTGTGCATTAGAGATTAATGGACTCGATTAATCAGAATTTTGTTATGCGATTTTCGTTGATTTGGATTGCTCATTTTTAATTGGGAGTGAATTCGATTAAATGACTGATCTTGAATATTTAATGCATTTTATATATGCTGTTGAAAAGGAAAGCTTTGTATTTTATTGCGATAGATTCAATTGCATTTTGTTGGATTATTAAATCAGAAAGATTAAGTTTCAGTTGAATGAGGAAATCGATTTTTGGAATTGAAAGGCAAGTTTAATTTGTTGTATAGCTAGAAAGGAATTAAATTTTGAAGAATTATTTTTTTAATAAAATTTTAATTCCCAAAAATAAACTCTTCCATATAACCCAAAATTGGGGAAATTTTGGAGGATGGACATTTTTGGAGAAGATTTTGGTTGGAAAGAAATTTTGGGGGTTTTGGGGGAAGGAATTTTGCTGGATCTGAGGTGTGGGCTCTCCTTCAGCCATTCCAGGATTGCGTATGAAGGTAGGGTTTACCCAAATTGTTCTTTCTTGTTGCTATGAAAATGGTTGCTAGTTGCCAAAATCCAAGCTTTGATTGCTTTCAGTTTTAAATTGGATTTGTGGGTTTAAATCCATGCTTTAGTTGTGTTCTTCAAGAAAATTCATGGCTATATCATTGTGATAAAATGGATTATCTTGCCATGTCTGGTTTTCTCTTTGTTTCATAAAAATAATTTATTTGAGGTGTGTTATTCCTCATGATTGTTTGGGCGTTTGAAATCCCTTCGTATTTGGGGAAGGATGAAATCACCAAAGAAATTTGTTACCGAAACAGCCCTTTTAAATCGAATT
>NC_081411.1:146802911-146818911 GCF_030272615.1 Cryptomeria japonica
AGTAGTATTATAACCGAAGTCTATCGGTGTTTTCTCAATGCCAACAGCCGATAGTTATCGGTGTGCTAGCCTTGACAAACGATAACTATCGGTGTAGACTAACACACTGATAATATCAGTGACCTTTATATTGCCACCTGATGTATCATATGCATCCCGATATATTATATGCAACCCGATATAATATATGCAATCCGATATATATTAATCGGTGTTTTCATTAATAATTTAGTTGTCATTATTTATGTTAATCGATGTACATCTAAATACAAGATTTATTAGATCGATGAACATGAGCAAAATACATAGTATGATTATCAATAGGTTGTTTATGGGTTAGTGCAGGATCAAGGGGGGCCAAAAAGTGGTGATGTGAAAATAGCCTTCCTCACTCGCCTAAAAACATGAAAATTCATGTTGACTTTTTGCTTGGCCTGGGTGTTAGTACACCTTGGCCTCGTAATTACCTATGCAAATCGGATATCTGATAAAATCGGATATCCAATTTTTATTTAAAAAATATATTATATGTTACGTATTATATAATATATAATATATTATTATATTTTATAATATATATAATGTAATAATATATTATATAATATATATTTTTACATTATATATATTATATAATCTAATAATATATTATATAATACGTATTAGATAATACAATATTATATTATATTATATATAATATAATATAATAAGATATTATATAATACGTATTATATAATACAATATTATATATAATATAATATAATATAATATAAAATAATATTATATTATATTATATATTATAATATATATAATATAATACAATACAAATTATATAATATAATAATATACTATTATATTATATAATGTATTATTATATTATATATGTTATTAAAAAATAATGTAAGTATAAAAATCAGATATCTGATTTTCTGAGACTTTTATTTTTCGACAGTGACAGCCTGTGAGTCATTGTTAACTCATGGGCCGTGTGATTTCATCAAAATCCGATATCTGCTACACCTGATATTCGGTGTTTTGACAAAAAATTGCTAAAAAATAGATTTAGAGGTAAGAATTTTATCATTTTGAATCATTTTCATTCATTTTTTGTATTTTTTGTTAATGTTTATTTGATTTTTCATTGAAAATATGGTTTTTTCATGAAAACTAGGTTTTTTTAAATCAAATACCTAATTGTTTAAATTTGTTAACTAAATTTAATTGTTTACTTTCAATTAGGTTAAAAATGGGGGATAACAATGAAAACACTAACCAACCACAACTGCAACAACCAAACCCTCATTTGCCAAACCCCCCCTCAATTCAGGATTTGATTGCACAAAATTTGAATGAATTGAGGGGGATTGCAAAAGTATATCGTAGGATCCCTCGTCTAAACCTAATGTTTGATCCTCTCACGTCGATCATAAAAAAGTATGGAAACCGTGACTGAGGAGCACAATGTCGCCCTTTTATGGCGAGATTCTATGAGGGAAAAATATGCAGATGGCTTGTCGTATAAGGATATCAAGGATCTCAAGATATCCAAAGCTAAAATCACCTCATTTTTTGTCAATCCCCATACTAGTCAGCCCGTAGATCCCAACAAAAAAAAACTTTCTATTAAATGGTGCACAAATGATGGGATTGTGAAAAAAAATTGGGATTGTTGGTGGATGGCTTTTGACAAACCACCCAACAACAATCTTGATATCCCCTTCTATTTCATAAAAAAAATGTATGCTGAGTTTGTTTTACACAAACATGTGAACTACTTTGACATCCAACCTTTCCAGGGTGTAGGTTTAGGTATGCCCCAAAATAGACCTAGGGTAGTCAGAGTAGTCCAAGGCCCATATGTGCCCCCTACTCCTGTTGATCCCCCACCTGCAACGCAACATCCTGATATCATTTGTGAGGTAGCTTCACAGACCATATCGGCTATTCCCTCTTTGAGTAGCCTTTTGGTTTCTTAGGTTGTGTCAGTAGCTTAGCCTACTCTTGATGGTAGCGGTGTATCCGGTGTCGTTGACACGTCATCCTCAGCTCCACACATTGGTGTGCCCCATAGTTGTGTCATGTGTGGGCACGTATGCTTGGGTCCAGTTGGACAGCCCGTTGATCCTCCTATGGACAGTGCAGATTATGAGGTGCATGAGATGCATGATGTACTAGATGTTATTACACAGACTGGAGGATACCCTGGGGAGTCCTCACATGCTAGAGGTGAGGAGGCATCGCCATCATACATTGATGATGTAGTGGTAAGATTTGTATTTTCACAATTCATGTTATATTTTAATTAAATAGATATAAATTAGATAATATTAAGTACAAATTTTTATTTACATGGTCTATTTAACAGTTGATGACCGAGGATAAGTTGAGACAGATTTAGGAGGGCACCTTGTCGGCCATTTCATTTGGCCTTGATAGCTTGACGATACATATATTATTGCACCTAGTCATTTGTATTTTATTGTACATACATGCTCATCATTTATACTGGTATTAATTAGATTATGTAGTAACTTGCATGTATATCTTATTTTACTCTTGTAGGGCACAAGCAGCATGAGTGCGGGGCAGTGTGATTTAGGATCTGGTAGTGCAGTTGGAGACAAGGGAAAGATAATTGACTGCAAATATGATTGAATGAATAGTTTAAATAACTTATAGTGATTATACATGTCTAGACATAGATTGATAGTTTCATGTACTTGTTGTGTATATATATAGAGAATTTTTGGCTTCACATCCTTGTTGACTACACCTAGTATACCTGAAGAAGATGAAGAGATGCCTCGAGTAGATGTGTGTTTATTTTATTTTTTGATTAGTAGATATAATTTGTTATTATCAGTGACAACTATATGCTAACTTGTATCAATGTCATGTTTCTGAACATATGTAGGTTGTGTATGAAAATATTCAAAACATACCTCCTCTACTAAAGACATACATCAAGAGTCCTGCAAAGTTGAAGAGAAAACATGGAGATGAGGTAAACATGAATAGTTCAATTATAGTTCATTTTTATGTTAAATTTTTGAATGTGAATTATATAATATGACTAATATTAATCATGGTTTGTTTTTCTTGTGCAGGATCCTTTAGAGCCGAGTAGTACGGCAAAGAGGATCAATTTTGATGATCCATCATCAGCTTAGGATGTTATAGATAGTTTTCGGATGCTTACATGTCTAGTTGTCATGTATAGGTTGTCTATGGACATACATTCACATATTTAGACATACATTTTGTTTTAGTTGGTGTTTATGCCATATTTGTGTATGGACATACATTTATAATCATTTGATATTTTTATATATACAGAAGTTGATATTCGATCATATAAATTGTTGCTCATCTGTGCTTGGTGTTATCATGGAAATCTTTAATCTTCATTCCAATAATTAACAATGGTTAATAATGGCTATTTAATGAATAATACAATTCATTTCATTTCATCATAAGTGTTGTTTTTATAATGAACAATATAATTCATTTAATGAACAATACAATTTATGAACAATACAATTCATTTAATCAACAATACAATATAATTCATTCAATGAACAATACAATTAATTTAATGAATAATAAAATACAATTCATTTAATGAACAATACTTGATACAATTCATTGGTCCTATTTTACCCCCCACCTCGGTCAAACACTCGGGGTTTTATTAGGGCAGCAATTTTTCGGTTGGCGAAAAAATCGTCAGTCTCACTCAATCGAATGTTGTCGCGTGGCCGAGTTCACATTTTTCTCGTCACGATGACAAACCGTCAGCTTCGACATGTCCAGTTAGGCATTATTACCCTACGCATGCTCCTATTTTCCCCCCCAACTTGATCCAACACTTAGGGTCATACCCTATCGACGTCGTCCCTTGAGTGCCCTAAGTGTTCAAAATTGTCAAAATTTGATGGGCCTTAACTCTAAATCCGTGGCACCTATGAATAATCTGTTTGAACCTATGGGGCCATGAGAGGGGTCCCTACAAAAGCCTATCTCGGTTTTTCAAGTTGCCTTATGGTTTTATTAGGGCAACAATTTTTCTATTGGCAAAAAAATCGTTAGTCTCACTCAATCGAATGTTGTCGCGTGGCTGATTTCTTGTTTTTCTCATCGCGATGATGAACTATCAGCTTTGACATGTCCAGTTAGGCATTATTACTCTACACATACTCCTATTTTTCCCCCCCACTCGATCCAATGCTCGGGGTCATACCCTATCGACATCGTCCCTTGAGCGCCCTAAGTGCTCAAAATTGTCAAACTTTGATGGGCCCTTACTCAGAATGTATGGAGCTTGCAAATGATCTGTTTGAACCTACGGGGCCACGAGAGGGGTCCCTACAAAATTCTATCTTGGTTTTTCAAGTTTCCCTATGGTTTTATTAGGGCAGCAATTTTTCGTTTGGCGAAAAAATTGTCAATCTCACTCAATCGAATGTTGTTGCGTGGTTGATTTCTCGTTTTGCTCATTGCAATGATGAACCGTCAGCTCTGACATGTCTAGTTAGGCATTATTACCCTACACATACTCCTATTTTTCTCTCCCACTCGATTGAACTCTTAGGGTCATACCCTACCGACGTCGTCCCTTGAGTGCCCTAAGTGCTCAAAATTATCAAATTTTGATGGGCCCTAGCTCAAAATCCATGGCACCTGCAAATGATCTGTTTGAACCTACGAGACCACGAGAGGGGTCCCTACAAAAGCCTATCTTGGATTTTCAAGTTGCCCTACGGTTTTATTAGGGCAGCAATTTTTTGGTTGGCAAAAAAATCGTTAGTCTCACTTAATGGAATGTTGTCGCATGACCAGTTTCTCATTATGCTCATTGCGATGATGAACCGTTAGCTCCAACTTGTCTAGTCAGGCATTATTACCCTACACATGCTCCTATTTTTCCCCCCCATTTGATCCAACGCTCGGGGTCATACCCTACTGACGTCGTTCCTTGAGCGCCCTAAGTGCTCAAAATTGTCAAACTTTGATGGGCCCTAACTCAGAATCCGTGGCACCTATGAATGATCCATTTGAACCTACAGGGCCATGACAGGGGTCCCTACAAAATCCTATCTCTATTTTTCAAGATGCCCTACAATTTTATTAGGGAAGCAATTTTTCGGTTGGTGAAAAAATCATCAGTCTCACTCAATTGAATGTTGTCACATGGCCAATTTCTTGTTTTGCTCATCATGATGATGAACTATCTACTCTGACATGTCTAGTTAGGCATTATTACCCTACGCATGCTCCTATTTTCCCCCCCACTCGATCCAATGCTCAGGGTCATACCCTACCGGTGTCATCCCTTGAGCGCTAAAATTATATATAAGCAAGCATTACACTATAGATGTGCATAATGATCATGAATATTTCCATGTATTGTATACACATAATTACCATTACACTTGCATGTGACATCCATGAAGGGATATGCAAACATGATTTTTTTTTTCATTATCAATACAACTACACCTCATGTACAGATACATGGACATTATCATCAATATAACTAAACCAATTTGCTCATGGACATTGTATATCATCATAACAATGTTACATCAATTCACATCCATATACAAATACAACAGCCCACTTCATCTTCATTAGACATCCTCATGTCCTAAGAGAAAAGCTTACGTACAACAATGCCTGCATATAAATGAAGACCAAAATAAGTAACCTTTTTATGCGGAATGAATGTGCTACAAGAAACAAATTATAACACTTAATACAAATTAGTTTGGAAAATTATAAATAGATCATTTCAAACATTTTTAAAACGCACAAGATTGTATAATTACGAAACTTACCAATTTCTCTGCAAAGTATACAAGCATGACTTTGAAGAAAGACACATGTTGATTAAAGCCCTTCTAACTGCATTTCTCTGCATGGTTGAAGACGATGGTAGATATGGTCATTTCTAAATAGCAATACATTCACTTGACTTAATGTTTATGCACAAAATTTTATCTCATTAATGCACAAAATAGTATGTACTATCACCAAGAGAGGGTCTTGTCAACAACGAATGATCTAGAATGAACTTGTATATCATCAAAAATCATAATGTGATGTACTATTGTATATCATCAATAAAGACCTGCATGAGCATAAAGGTTTTGCGATAATTATATCATCAAAAATTGTCAAATAGTGTTCTCTAATAACAAAAATTGCAAAGCTCATCAAATGCATGATAATAAGTTGTGTTGCAAAAATACGTCCCTTCCAATTATATCGTGTACCCACTATGTGCATGCAAAAACCATGTTGCCAAAAACAAATGTTCATCAATAGACCTGCATTTTCAACACATCCTTAATATACATGTAAGAAACTTGATCATTAAGGTTTAATGATCATTGTTCAAAATGAAATGCATGATAAAAAAAATAAGGCACCATTAAAGACCTACTACTCAAGTGTGCTTGAAGGGTCATCTCTTTGTTTAAGAGTATCTAGTATTGCTTCATGATCAACAGTAGTCACTATCCATAGATCTTTGGTCTTTAGTTTTTCTTGATGCTTGAACAACTTGACATTTGTAGCTATAATAAGTTGTGAATACATTATAATGGTTTTGTGTCTCTCATAGTCTTCAAATGTAGGTATGTCATTCTTTCTAATCATGTATGTTCGCAACCAAGTTCCCACAACAACAACTAAACTTGTACGATATGTGAGCCCGCCATCATCTGTCACTGGTTGTGTTAGCTTTTGTTTTCCCTGTACACATTGTGCCAACCAATATTCTGATCTCTCTTCATTCCCTTGCAGTGCAACAACTACAAAAACATGTCCTGGTTGTACAAGATCTGATAGACGATTATACTCAAGTGAACTTTCCATGTCATCGTTTGACAAGGATATTGTTTGAGATAAAGGAGTTAGATAGTGGGGAACCCACGTATCAACCCACTCACTTGACTCACACTGATCCCAATCACACCAAACACAACTCTGACAAAAACAAGCCAACGCTTGTGTCCAAATGGTCCATGTACTTGCATCTGAGCTGAGAAATGAATGCATCTTTAAAGACTCTTTAATTGTTTGACAATCCAATCTATCTCCCATTGTTCCCTCTTTAACCAACAAAAATAATCTACTCACTGTTGAATCAAGAGTACCTCCATGTGATAATGCTGAACTACACCAATCAACAATAGAACATGCATTAGAGAAATTTGCACCCGAAATCCTCAATTGCTCCTTAAATAGAGCTCTCTTCAAACATGCACCTGCTCCATCATGCTCTCCCTTCCCATGCCCTACCTCAAAAAAACACTAAATATGAGGTATATGCCTCTCCACATGCATTCTACTCAACCAATAAAACATACGAGCATTCTTGAATTGACCTGTACAGTTATCTGACCATATTATATGTCAGTCAATCACAATATCTTTCTCATGCAAGAACTCAAAAAAATTCTCGAAAGAATGTTGCACATAGTCAGAGCAGTGTGATCTATCATCCCTCATATAAAAAAGATACTCCCGGATTATCTTCCTGTCCTCTTCTGTACTATCAGGAGCATGTCTATATGTAATGTGAACAAAAATAGCAATTTGGACTGAATTGTAGTACCGAGACTGTACCTCATTCTGTGGTTGCAATGTATAGTTCTCTACAAAATCAACCACCGATACAATAGTGTCAATCGAGAAAGAGTTCTTACACATCTTGAATTATTGATCCAACCACTGAGACCTATGGGTGTGCCTTGCATACTTGTAGAAATTTTTTTCCTTAAAATCCAACATAAAATCAGCAATACTCACTTCTCTTGAGACTAATTCGCATCTAGAACCTTCACCTCCACTCTTCAAAGTATATTTCATTGTCTCATATCTTTTTTTCTCAACATAATTATTTCCAAACTCATGTTCACTGCCCTCATGAAAACATGAAACAAACTTTGACAACCCACCGCATTTTGAGCACTTCTCATTCAAACAATCATTTCTATAGAAATAGCAGCCATAATCTCTAGGGCATAAAAATAGATCTTGCAAGTCACTTGATGATCTCGGAAATAGCATTGCACCACACTTCTGCAACATCTCATTAGTATGCATCATAGAATGAATACGACATAAAAGTTCATGGTACATTGAAAACTCCACATGGTACTTGCAACAATAGGTATTGTGAATCGTAAGAGGAACACAATAAAATGGTTTCAAAGATTCAAAGACCCTTTGTGATATTTGCAAAGTTGGATGTAATTCACAAATTTTTTTGTACAACATTTTTTGGCTTGATTCCAAGAAATGTTTGGGATGCGGTGTGCGGTCTCGGTTGCCAATTCTTAATTTCAAAACGTCCTTTACATTGGGTGACACTCTAGAATTAGAGTGCCAAAATTGTTGAATCTCTTGCTTCACATTGTTAGTCAACTTTCTATCAACATGTGGAAGCCTACTACCAAATGCCCATGTATCTTGTTGAAGTGGATCGTCAAGTCTTTGTCTTCGTGCAAGTGCTCTATCCAAAGTTTTATGGTTTATGTTAAAATCAACACAAGTTTGTCTCATTTGATGAGCCTTACTCAATTGATGGCTTACTAAGGAGGTTGTAATCACTCTTCGAGTAGCTCTCTTATCTCTTTCTTTGGTATTCTTTCCAATAGAATTGAGAGCATCAAATATATTTTTTTCAATAATATAATTTCTCTCCATCTTCTTGTTCATATGAATCTTCAATTTGTTTAGCAATGGTCTCATCTTTATCATCTTTAGCAATTGAAAAAAGAGTTGGCATTGCTCAGTCAATGTCTTATTGCTAAAATTTTGGTTGAAAAGTTGTGTAGCCCACAACCGAACGGTTCTTGTTGACCTCTTGCCTTCAAGATTTGCAATAATGTTCTCATCGATTTCAAATAACCATTTTGGGGTTCTTGAAGGTGTTGGATTTGGAATTTGTCTTTCATCCATGAGAGGGTCTTCATTTCTAAAGTAATTAGGTGTTACATATGGTTCACTAGGTTGAGCAATTCCACCTTCAATGTTAAAGTTTTCCACATTTTCACCTCCTATGTAAAAAATTTCCACATGTTGAGCATTTTCATTATCACTTTCAACGTTTTCAAAATTTTCAATATTTTCACTTTCAAAATCTACATTTTCATTTTCAATAACTTGTGGCACATTTTCAAATTCAATTTCCTCTTCAGTTGAAGTAACATTAGCAATATTTAACATACCTTGTCTTCTCCTCCTATGAGATTCTCTATCTCTTTCTCTATACACTTCAATTTGGTCATTTGAAAGTTTTCTTTTGCGTTTAGACTTCCAACGACTACTACTCCCCATTTCCCTCAACACATATGCTCCTTCGTGATTGAGAATGTAAGTTTTCACTTTAAGAATCTCCCAAAAGCACAAATTTGTCTCGAGCTGTCTGAAAACCCATGATCCTCAACAGAAAATAGAATATGCAAACTATGGGCTGTTGGAATCTACAAAATGGCCCACAAACCCTTTTTTTCTTGGTTTTTTGTACTAAAATCGGATATCTGATTTTAGTACAAAAATTTGTCGTCCCCAAAATTTTTTCCTGTTGCCGCCATTTAATTAGTAAACTGCCACATGGTAGAAATCCAATATCTGATTAAATCAAATATCAGATTTTATTAGTCATATTTTAGAGAGAGAGAGAGAGAGAGAGAGAGAGAGAGAGAGAGAGAGGAGGAGAGAGAGAGAGAGAGGAGGAGAGAGAGAGAGAGAGGAGGAGGAGAGGGGGAGAAAGAGAGAGAGAGAGAGAGAGAGAGAGAGGGGAGAGAAAGAGAGAGAGAGGAGGAGAGGGGGAGAAAGAGAGAGAGAGAGAGGAGGAGAGGGAGAGAATGAGAAAGAGAGAGAGAGAGAGAGAGAGAGAGAGAGAGAGAGAGAGAGAGAGATAGATATGACCCCTAATGACACAATTTGGTGTCTTAAGGGGTCCTATAGTGTCTTGGGACACCATACGACCCATTATGACACCATATTGGGTTGCTTTGGGTCATATGGTGTCCTACGACCCCTTAGGACACCATATGACCCCTTAAGACACCATATTTGGTCATTATGGATCATATTGTGTCATATGACCCCTTTAAGACATCATATGACCCCTTAGGACAACATACGACCCATAACACACAATTTGGTGTCTTAAGGGGTCATATGGTTTCCTAGGACACCATTTGATGCCTATGGACACCATATGACCCCTAATGACACCATAGAACCCCTTAAGACACCAAATCATGTCGTTAGAGGTTGTATGGTGTCCTAAGGGGTCATAGGCCATAATATGACCCCTTAAGACACAATATAACCCAAAGTGACCCCATATGGTGTCATTAGGGATCATATGGTGTCCTAAGAGGTCATAAGGGTTCATGATGTCTTAATATTTCTCTTTCTCCTCTAATCTCATAAGGGTTCATGATGTCTTAATGTCATAAGGGTTCATGATGTCCTATGATGTCTTAATCTCTCTCTCCCCCTCTCCCCTAATCTCTCTCTCTCTCCCCTAATATCTCTCTCCCTCTCCTTCTCTCTCTCTCTCTCCCTTAATCTCTATCTATCCCTCTCCCCTAATCTCTCCATCTATCTCTCTCTCCCCTAATATCTCTCTATCTCTCTCTCCTAATCTCTCCACTAATCTCTCTCTATCCCTCTCTCTCTGCTAATATCTTTATCTCTCTCTACCTTCCCTCCCCTCCCTCCCTCCCTCCCTCCCTCTCTCTCTCTCTCTCTCTCCCCCCCCCACCCCCCTCTCCCTCTCCCTCTCCCTAATATCATCTGCTAATTTATTTATAAATCAATATATTAATATATTAATAAACAAATCTAGTTAGAGAATTTACTGATTAAAATCAGATAGTGTCCTAAGGGGTCATATTGTGTCTTACGACCTCTTAGGACAACATATGACCCATAATGACATAATTTGTGTGTGTCTCTCTCTCCTTCTCTCTCTCTCTCCCTCTCTCTCTCTCCCTCTCCTCTCTCTCTCTCTCCCTCCCTCTCCTCCTCTCTCTCTCTCCCCTAATCTCTCTCTCTCTCTCTTTCCCTCTCCCCTAATCTCTCTCTCTCTCTCTCTCTCTCCCTCTCTCTCTCTCTCCTCTCTCTCTCTCTAAAATATGATTAATAAAATCCGATATCAGATATAATTGATATCGGATTTCTGCCATCGCCATTAATGTGGTAGTTCAGTAAATAAAAGGTGGCAATGGGAAAATTTTTGGGGACCACAAATTTATATATTAAAATCAGATATCTGATTATATCAGATATCCGATTTTTGTAGTCAAATTTTCAAATTTCAAATTTCGGCTCGGGAATGCTTTGGTATTTGGCTTGGAAGTGGCAAGCTTGGAAAGTCAACTAAATAAACATGTTTTTTAGTATTCCTTGATTTTCCAGACTTTACATTGGTGGCTGACAACTATTTTTGTAGCCAAAATTGATAAAACGAAAAGGGTTTTATAAGGACGCTCCCAAATTTCCAACAATATAAGGCTTGTCTTATTTCGATTTTAATAAATAATTATTATTTATTTTCTAATTGAATTCTGACAATAGTTCTGATTGATATACTGATTGAAAAACACTCATAACTTTCAAATGGTATAACATTTTTTGAATCCGAATCATGCGTCACATCCTATGCTTTGTCTACTATACGGAAACATTAAAAAAAATTAAATTTCATAAGGTTTTGACCAAGTTAAGGTGGTCAAACGTAGGAGTTTCTGAATTTCTAAAAAAGTTGTAGTAAAAAATTCATAAATAATTATTTACTTTATAAAAAATTAAAAAAATATATGTGTCACATTCGGACATGAGTCTAATACTTATATTATAAATTTTATAAAAAAATATTATGATTTGATTGTGACTAGGGTGGTCAGACATACGTCTACTTCTTATTTTTTTCTTGAAATTTTAGTACCACTGCATTGAAATTTGAAATTTTCATCAAATAGGATTTTTTTTTTCCAAAAACAACTAGTAGGTTAGAAACTGCATTCAATTTTCTATATATTCTCTTCTTACATATTTTAAAAATAATGTTCAAAACTTATTCAAATTTTCATGTCAAGTTGCATAACTCTGATTTTCTGAAATTTCATTGCCACTTAAGGGCCTGTTTTGGCACACCATGATCTTGCACATACCCTTATATGCAAATGTATAATGGCTATCAAAGATGAATTAATTTCTTGAAGGTTTTTATCATGGTTATCTCTCATTCAATGATTTATCTTACCGAAGCTATCATGCATTAACATTCTTCAAGTTAGCTACCCCATTATATCTATTCATAGATTCTCTATAAGATGTCATGACATGTGTATGGTGGAAAAGTGGGCGAATAAAACTTAAAATGTGAAAATAATGTTAAAAACTAGTCCACACACACACACAGGACTTCTTGGTGCAAGCTATGGAGTAACATAATATTACTCAGCTTCCCAAGGAGGGTCCCATGGTTCTCTATCTCACAATGTCCCTCAAACCAACGTTTTTGCTCTCAGATTACTAAGCAAAATGGTTTAGGGATGGCAAATATGAGAACGAGAGATGCTTTTGATTGATTTAATATGAAATAGATGTGAAGCTATGTATGATTCTAAAATGCAATAAACTAAATGATAAGATGACAAGATTAGTATGAATACTATCCTAGCATGCTATATTTAATCTATGATTGAACTAAAATGATAAAGAACTTATTCTAAACATGCATATTAGTCTAATTTATGATCTAAAAGAGGCTAAATGATGAGCATATATAAAATGAAAGCTTGAAAGAATTTGAGCATAAGTGTGATGCTTCAAATTTGAAAGATGATTGTTAAAAATGGAGGAATGAGAGTTCTATTTATAGCACAAACAGGGCAATGGATGGTCAGGATTGAAAGGTTTAATCAAGGGCCAGGTTTGAAAGTTGGGGATCCATGTGCACAATTTGCACCAATGACATGGTGACAATTGTCAACATAAGATTGGGTTGAAAGAAGGGGTTGGAGGCATTGAATGCCTGAGAAGACCTCATAGTTATCTAGAGGCTAAGGGTCAAGTCTAAGTTAGGATTACCCACTGGATTAGGAGTTAATCCAAGGATAAACCTTTGTGCAAATGATTAAGAGATAATCATGGTCAAAGCATTAAAGGCCTGATGAGACCCTTGGGTTGGGTAGAGGTTGAGTCAAAATAAATGTTTTAACCATGTGGGAGGGTTTGAATTAACCATTAATGGTTATTGGAGACTTTGGGGATTAAGTGGTTGAAGGTTGGAAGCCTTCAATGGTTTTCAAAGACTTTAAGGGTTTTGGTGGTTGAAGGTTGAAAACCTTTAATGGTTATCAAAGACTTTAAGGTTTTTGAGAAGTGACTTCCCTTTGCTTAGGGATGTGACAAAGTTTAGAGGAGGGTTAGGTTAATTAGAAGTGATTAGAAGATTCTAGAAGGGATTAGAAAGGGGTTTGAGATTTTGCAAGTGGATGGGGGGATAATAGGATTTAATTGAATTAAATGATTTATTCAATTTGGTTGCAATTTGGGGAAATTAAATAAATTAGATTTATTCAATTTATGATAACTATTTAATTAAATTTGAATTTAATTAAAAGTGGCTAGGGGGATTTAATTGAATAAAATGATTTATTCATTAAATGGTATAGTGAATTTTATTTAAATAAATTAAATAATTTACTTAATAAAATAGAGGAATGTGGATAATTTAATTAAATTGGATTTAATTAAATAGGGAAATGAACATAAAATATTCATTTAGGAATATGGTCATTTTTATACGTCTACATTTTGCCCCTCTTTGAAGTGATGTGTGTGCACATGTTATTTCAAAGAAAATGATGCTTTATCATGATTTATGATCAAATGCAAATTTTGTGTCGCTCTTGTGATTTGCAAGTCGTACCCCAGATTCGATATTTTGATGGTGATGCCCCAAATTCGATATTTTGATGGTGATACCAGATTTGATTTGATGTGTGATGCCTCAGATTTGATATTTTGATGGTGATGTCATGATTTTTATGTAGTTGTCCAATATGAGTGTCCGTATAACTTGTTTTGATGTGAGATATTTCAAGTTATGTAGATATCAATGTGTTGTTCTGATCAAAATATGATTTATTTGTGTGTTCTATTTCAAGTTCGATGTGGGAAGCCTGATGTGTATTACAAGCCGATTTGGGTTGGAAACTTGAGTTGTGTTACAAGCTGATATGGGTGGGAAACTTGAGTTGTGTTACAAGCTGATATGGGTGGGAAACTTGAGTTGTTTTACAAGTTTATGTGATTTTGGTACTTGAGTTGTTTTACAAGTTTTGATATGGTTTTTGAGAACTTGAGTTGTGTTACAAGTTGATATGAAATGATAGGTTTTTGAACTTGATGTAGATGAGCAAATTTGTTTCATGTTGTTGATGTAAGTTTGATTTTGATATCTTTGTTTTGATGTGGAAACTGATATTGGATTTGTTTTGAGATTTGATATGATAATGCCCCCTCGGGAGATCGTTCGTGCACACAAAGCATGAATGATCTCTCGAAAGAAGAAGAATGTTGTTTGAAAGATAGAAGAGTAGATAGTGATGGCATGCATGGGTTTGATAAGATTGATTAGATTGATTGGAATGAGAGCAAGTCTTGTTTTAGGTATGACACCTCCTGTATAAGACATGGATGATCGATCATCTGGTTTCAGGAATGATACTGCCTGTATAAGATATGGATGATTGAGCGTCTGGTTTCAGGAATGATACTGCCTATATAAGACATGGATGATCGAGTGTCTGGTTTCAAGAATGATACTGCCTGTATAAGAGCTGATCAAAACATCTGGTTTTAGGAACGATATATCCTGTATAAGACATGATAGAAGATAGTTTGGAAGAATGATGAAGATAGTTTAGAAGAATGATAGAAGATAGTTTGGAAGAATGATAGAAGATAGGTTGGGAGAATGATAGAGATAGTTTAGAAGAATGATAGAAGATAGGTTGGAAGAATGATAGAGATATGAAAGTGAAGAAAGATTCCATGATGATGTGATAGATATGCATGCGAGGGATGCAATGATGAATGATGAATGATATTTTGAAAATGAGATGTATGATATGATGTGCAACTAATTGTAAAATGATATGCAACTAATTGTAAGATGATATGTAGCTATGTGTAAAGTGATATGCAACTAATTGTTTTTGGAGCATCCTTGTCCTGCATTTGCCATTCGATATAGCCATTTGTTTGCTTTCTTTGTAGATATCATCATTGAGCATTGATTTGTTTAGGATATGTTGAAAATTTATACAAGCATAATGGTATAATTGAACCATAATGACCTGAGAAAAATTTACATGATATTTGATTTTGCAAGATAGCACAAGCGTCAAAGTATAATTGAACCAGGACGACCTGAGTGCGTATTGCGTAAACATACAAGAGTTAACCTTTGTCCCATACAAATCCGAAATGTCCTCAACGATATGCCACTTGATTGCTTCATAGGACAAATTTGCATGGAAAAAGACTTCACTCATAGATAGAAGACAAATAAAACATCACATTCCTTCCTTGCTCCTCTAGTTGTAAGACATCCTAGAGGTGCTCAGGAGATATGATAAGCAAAAATTAACAACAATAAGTAATCATGCATGCTATTGGAAATGTATTCTTGTCAATTAAAACATCTTGCAAAATAGATCTTTGTTCAGTTGAAATCAGTTCAAGTTCGTGATGTTTAGCCTTCTTGCATTGTCGATTGTCATTTGTTGGTTGTTTTGATCCTTGTTGTCTTGCTACGTTTTTGGTCTGATGTTGAAAATCTTGAAGGCGAAATGCCCCAAGCGAGGTCAAGATTTTGCCCCTTGTTGTTGATACTACTTTGATATGGATATGTACACTGATCGCCAAGCCATGGTGGGATATTATTTGGATAATGGATTCA